>NW_023425534.1:4815936-4823436 GCF_014108245.1 Pipistrellus kuhlii | reverse complement strand
CTTTGTGCTGCGGTGAGGCCCTGCCCCTGCCCCTGCCCTGCCCCTGCCCTGCCCCTGCCCCTCCCCTGCCCCTGCCCCTCCCCTGCCCCTGCCCCTGCCCCTCCCCTGCCCCTGCCCCTGCCCTGCCCCTGCCCCTCCCCTGCCCCTGCCCCTCCCCTGCCCCTGCCCTGCCCCCGCCCCTACCCCTGCCCCTGCCCCGCCCCTGCCCCTGCCCCTGCCCTGCCCCCGCCCCTGCCCCTGCCCCTGCCCTGCCCCTGCCCCTGCCCCTGCCCCTGCCCTGCCCCTGCCCCTGCCCCTGCCCTGCCCCTGCCCTGCCCCTGCCCCTGCCCTGCCCTGCCCCTGCCCTGCCCCTGCCCCTCCCCTGCCCCTGCCCCTGCCCCTGCCCTGCCCCTCCCCTGCCCCTGCCCTGCCCCTGCCCCTGCCCCTGCCCTGCCCCTGCCCTGCCCCTGCCCCTGCCCCTGCCCCTCTTCTGCCCCGCCCATGCCCCTGCCCCTGCCCCGCCCCTGCCCCTGCCCCTGCCCCTCCCCTGCCCCTGCCCCTCCCCTGCCCCGCCCCTGCCCCTGCCCCTGCCCCTGCCCCTGCCCCTCCCCTTCCCTGCCCCTCCCCTGCCCTGCCCTGCCCCTGCCCCTGCCCTGCCCCTGCCCCTGCCCCTGCCCCTCCCCTGCCCTGCCCCTCCCCTGCCCTGCCCCTGCCCCTGCCCCTGCCCTGCCCTGCCCCTGCCCCTGCCCCTGCCCCGCCCCTGCCCCTGCCCCTGCCCCTGCCCCAGGAAGCCTTGGACAGGGAGGGCAGGAGCTACTTTCTGGAGAGTTCTGCCAGCAGGTGCTCGGGGCCGCTCGTGCGCTGGGACCCTCTGCGGGTGGCGGTCAAGTGCTGGGACCCTCTGCGGGTGGCGGTCAGGAGTGCTGGGACCCTCTGCGGGTGGCGGTCAGGGGTGCTGGGACCCTCTGAGGGTGGCGGTCAGGAGTGCTGGGACCCTCTGCGGGTGGCGGTCAGGAGTGCTGGGACCCTCTGCGGGTGGTGGTCAGGAGTGCTGGGACCCTCTGCGGGTGGCGGGCAGGGGTGCTGGGACCCTCTGAGGGTGGCGGTCAGGGGTGCTGGGACCCTCTGCGGGTGGCGGTCAGGGGTGCTGGGACCCTCTGCGGGTGGCGGTCAGGAGTGCTGGGACCCTCTGCGGGTGGCGGGCAGGGGTGCTGGGACCCTCTGAGGGTGGCGGTCAGGAGCGCTGGGACCCTCTGCGGGTGGCGGGCAGGGGTGCTGGGACCCTCTGAGGGTGGTGGTCAGGGGTGCTGGGACCCTCTGAGGGTGGCGGTCAGGAGTGCTGGGACCCTCTGAGGGTGGCGGTCAGGAGTGCTGGGACCCTCTGAGGGTGGTGGTCAGTGCCAGCCTCGGGCCCTGGTCTTGGCAGCCGAAGCCGGAAGCTTCCCTGGGGCCCTCGGGGCAGAGGCCGGGGCCTCCGAGTCCCTCAGTGGCAGGAGCGCACGGCCCCCTGCTCTCCCCCCAAACTCTTCTGCGGTCCCCCAGCCTCCGAAGGAGGTGTCCTCTCTCCGTTTCACGTTTCTCTTTCTGTTTTTAAACCCTCACTCAAGGATATTTTCCCATTGATTTTAGAGAGAGGGGAAGACAGGGGGAAATACCGATGTGAGAGAGACACATCCACTGGCGGCCTCCTGCACAGACGCCCTGACCAGGGCCGGGGCCGGGAGGTTCATAGGTCATCGCTCAACCACATCGCTCAACAACCACGCCATTTCACATCCCTCTGAGTATTTGAGGGATACGTCAGCTTCGCCTTCCTTACGTCTCCTCCTGAATTCCTCCTGCTGGTCCTCCGAGGATGGGGTCTGGGCCACTCTTCCTGCCCCCTCCCGCCCCCCAACACCCAGGCACCCACCTTTATTCAAGGCCCCAGATGCCAATGTCCCGCTCAAACGTGGCAAACGGGACCGAGGCCAGGACTCCCGTTGCGCCTGGCCTGGGTGGCACGGCGGTCTGGGTGGCTCTGCTGGTGGTGCCAGCGGGTTCATTCCCTCAGCCCCAGAGCGTGCCCGCCGTGTGCCAGCCCTCCTGCAGGGCTCCACTCCCTCGTGCACAGTCTGCCTTCCTCCCCGGGTGGCCGGCTGTCCTGCCTCCTCGTCCTGCCGTCCTCCCCTGGGCCCTGCCACCCTCCCGAGTGTCCCCCCGGTGACGGTATCTCCTGGGCCAGACTGTTGGAGGGGAGCTGGTGGCTCCTCTGGGAGACTCCGCCACCCCCAGGGCCACTGTCAGAGGCAAACCTGCAGCGGCAGGAGGGCAGGGCGGGCAGCATGGGGCGACGTAAGGAAGGCAAAGCTGGATTACCCCTCAAATGTTCAGAGGGATGTGAAATGGCCCGGCCGGCGTGGCTCAGTGGTTGAGTGATGACCTATGAACCAGAAGGTCACGGTTCGATTCCTGGTCAGGGCTTGACCTCCAGTAGGGGGCGTGCAAGAGACAGCCGATCAATGATTCTCTCATCATTGATGTTTCTCTCTCTCCCTTCTTCTCTGAAATCCATTATTATTATTTTTTTTAATTTTTAAAGAAATGTGGCCCTAGCCAGTTTGGCACAGTGGACAGAGCGTCGGCCTGCAGACGGAAGGGTCCCAGGTTTGATTCTCGGGCACAGACTTTCGGGACTGCCGTGGGGAGCAGCTCGGAGCATTCGGGTGTCCGCCTGGGATGCGGGCAGATTTAGGCGGCGGCTCCGAAAATTGGGCCCATTAGCGTCAGGCGCTCCTCACGGCAGGCAGACGGGGGCTCCGCAATCACGCTCTCCGCCCTGAAGGCGGCGGGAGGCAATTACGTCTCTTTAAATAGCCCGGCGTTGCTGTGTGAGAGAGAGGAGACGGCTCACATGACATTTGCTCCCCGCTTGCTTCCTGCTAAAAATATCACGGAGAAATAATATTTCCCGGCTGCGTCGGCGCGGCACCCCCCAGCCTGGGCTCCCTGGCGCTGGGCGTCGGGTCCAGAGGCTGGTCCGGAGGTGGGAGGGGGGACCCCTGCCTCCCGGGGTGCCTGGCATCTCCCCGGAGCTGCCACTGCCAGGAGCGCCCCGAATGTCCACCCTCCCCAGCTTCACTGTTCTCTCGTCCCCTCTGTGACCCTTCCTCTCCTGGGCACCTGACTCCATGGGCATCCGACCCCTGCCTGTTCCTTTTTTAAAAAATATATATATTTTATTGATTTTTTTTTTACAGAGAGGAAGAGAGAGGGATAGAGAGTTAGAAACATCGATGAGAGAATCATCGATCAGCTGCCTCTTGCACACCCCCTACAGGGGATGTGTCCGCAACCAAGGTACGTGCCCTTGACGGGAATTGAACCCGGGACCTTTCAGTTGGCAGGCCGACGCTCTACCACTGAGCCAAACCGGTCTCAGCAGCTGCTTTCCTTTAGCAGCTGCAGAGCTGCCTTCAGATGCCCCCGCCATCCCCCACGAGAGGGCTGACACAGTGCAATTCTCACTAAAGCGTAAACAACTGCTATGAGCTTTTAAAAAATATATATCTTATTGCTTTTTTACAGAGAGGAAGGGAGAGGGATAGAGAGCTAGAAACATCGGTCAGCTGCCTCCTGCACATCCCCCACTGGGGATGTGCCGCAACCAAGGTACATGCCCTTAACTGGAATTGAACCTGGGACTCTTGAGTCCGCAGGCCGACGCTCTATCCACTGAGCCACACGGCCAGGGCTGCGATGAGCTTTATTCCTTAAGAGCAGCGGGGGTCAGGGAGGGGGCCCAGCAGCGCCACCAGAGCTGAAGACAGTCTTGGCAGAGACATCTCTCCAGCGTCTCGGGGCAGCCCGGCTCTCGGCTCCTGCTTCCCCAGGGGCCTTCACACATGGCAGGGTCCCTGGGGTGTGTGTGTGTGTGTGTGTGTGTGTGACCTCTCCCCTCCCCTCTCCTCCCCTCCCCTCCTCTCCCCTCCCCTCCCCTCCCCTCCCGTCCCCTCTCCTCCCCTCCTCTCCCCTCCCCTCCCCTCTCCTCCTCTCCCCTCCTCTCCCCTCCCCTCCCCTCTCCTCCTCTCCCTTCCCCTCCGCTCCCCTCCCCTCCTCTCCCCTCCCCTCCCCTCCCCTCCCCTCTCCTCCCCTCCTCTCCTCTCCTCTCCCCTCCCCTCCACTCTCCTCCTCTCCCCTCCTCTCCCCTCCCCTCCCCTCCCCTCTCCTCTCCTCTCCTCTCCTCTCCCCTCCCTCCCCTCCCCTCCCTCTCCCCCTCCTCTCCTCTCCTCCCCTCCCTCTCCTCCCCTCCTCTCCCCTCCCACCCTCCCTCCCCTCCCTCCTCTCCCCCTCCCCTCCCCTCTCCTCTCCCCTCTCCTCCCCCTCCTCCCCTCCCCTCCCCTCCCCTCCCATCCCCTCCCTTCCCCTCTCCCCTCCCCTCCCCTCCCCTCTCCCCTCCTCCCCTCCCCTCCCCTCTCCTCCCCTCACCCTCCCCTCCCCTCCCCTCCCCTCCCCTCCCCTCCACTCCCCTCCCCCCCTCCCCTCCCCTCCCTCCCTCCCCCTCCCCTCCCCTCCCTCCCCTCCCCTCCCCTCCCCTCCCCTCCCCTCCCCGCCCCTCCCCTCCCCTCCCCTCCCCTCCCCTCCCCTCCCCTCCCCTCCCCTCCCCCTCCCCTCCCCTCCCCTCCCCTCCCCTCTCTCCCCTCCTCCCCTCCCCTCCTCCCCGCCCCTCCCCTCTCTCCCCTCCCCTCCCCTCCCCTCCTCTCCCCTCCCCTCCCCTCCCCTCCCCTCTCCTCCCTCCTCTCCTCTCCTCTCCCTCTCCTCTCCCTTCCCTCCCTCCCTCCCCTCCCCTCCCCTCCCTCTCCCCTCCCCTCCCCTCCTCTCCCTTCCCCTCTCCTCTCCTCTCCTCTTCATTCCTGGAGCCCAGTTCCGGTGCAGGCAGCGAGGCCACACACCACCTACGCTCTCGTCACCCCTCGGAGAGCTGCTGCGCTGGCCGTGGGCGTGGCCCCTGGCGCAGGCCCTGCCACCAGCGGTCTGTCCACGTTCCTGTCCACGTGCTTCTCCGCGTCACGTCACCTCTGCCCTCCAGCGTCGTCCCAGCCAGACCCGAGGCCTCGGCTCCTCGTCCTGAGCAGAGACGAACGGGTTCCTGGCCGGAAGAGGCTCCTGCATCGGGGATGCTGAGCCGGAGGCCCTCCCGGCCGCCCGTCCGGAGCCTTCCGGGAAGGAACAGGACCTCCGAGGCGGTCAGCATCCCAGTGCCCGGAGCTCCGGGCCCAGGCCAGTGTCCCGATCTCAGCATCACCGCCCCGCCCCCCTGCAGGCCCTGCTCCCACGGCCACTGACACCACGGGGAGCGAGGGGTGAGGAGAGCAGGTCTGCGGGGCCGGCTGACATGGGACCTTTGCCACCTAGGCCCCTGAGGCCTGGCACAGGTGGACCCCATGGAGGACAGCCTCAGGGCTCAGGATGCATCCCGCCACCTGCCACTCGTTCTTCGCTGCCCCGCCAGGCGGTCCATAGGGTGGCCCTGAGCCTGGGACTGGCTGAGATGGCCGCCCATCCTCTGGTCAGCCAGAGCCCTTTTCAGGGTGAGGAGAGGAGTCAGCCCCGCCCCCCTTCCCCCCTTTCCCTAGCCCCGTGGCCCTTTCTCTTGAGCCAAGGCTTCCCTTCCTGGGCCCCACAAGGCCCCACACTCAGCGGGGCAGCGCTGGTGTCAGGCACAGGGCCGGGGGCGGCCTGAGTCTAAGTGGAGGCGGCCAGCATTTGTTTGAGATAAAAAGGAGAAAAGCATTGCACTCGGGGCCTAGAAGCCCCCGTGGTGTCCCGGTGCCGGGGGAAGCCGGGGCCGTTAGGGGGCAGGGCGGTGATGACGGGGAGAGGAAGGCATTGCTCCGGGGCGAACCCGCTCAGCTCTCCAGCCCTCTCTGCTGCTGCTGCTGCTGCTGCAGAGCCGTCCTCGGCGGCCAGTCCCCGCCGCCAGGCCTCCCTCCCCGTCTGCTGCACACACGGTTGTTGGAGACGGTGTGGGCTCGGGCCTTGGCCCCAGCCTAACGTTCCGAGGGTCAGGGAGCAGAGTGGGCAGGCCTTCCGAAGGCTGGTGGGCAGCTCAGACTCCCTGTGAACCGGATCCTTCCGGTGACTTTTCTCAGTGGCCACATCCCCGACCGGAGGGGTGGGGGACGTCAGCCCGCTGGCGCGGGCCCGGGGAGCACTCACTCACCTTCCGCACCGCGGTGTCACCGCGTGGGGAGCACGGAGAGCCGCCGTGAGGACAGGAGGTGACGGCCTCAGGAGCTCAGCGGAGCTTCTGGCACCGGAGGAGCCCTTGCCATTTGGACCCGCCCCCTCGTCTGTGTGGGCTCGGGCTCCGCGGTCACTTACCGGACGGTTAGGCTCCCGGCAGAGAGCACTGTGCCATACAATTTTTTTCTTTAATTTTTATTTTTATTGGGGGGTGGGGGAGAGTGAAAGACAGAGAGAAACACATCAATGGGTTGCCTCCTGCATGCGCCCCAACCAAGGGCCTGGGCCGGGAAAGAGCCTGCACCCGAGCTACGTACCCTTGGCCGGAATCGGACCCGGGACACTTCAGTCCGCAGGCCGACGCTCTATCCAATGAGCCACACCGGGCACGGCTGCAACTTACTTAAAAAAAAAAAAAAAAAAAAAAAATATATATATATATATATATATATATATATATATATATATATATATATATATATATTTCATTGATTTTTTACAGAGAGGAAGGGAGAGGGATAGAGAATCAGAAACATCAATGAGAGAGAAACATCAATCAGCTGCCTCCTGCACACCCCCTACTGGGGTTATGCCCGCAACCAAGGTACATGCCCTTGACCGGAATCGAACCCGGAACGCTTCAGTCCACAGGCCGACGCTCTATCCACTGAGCCACACCGGCCAGGGCTGCACCTTCCTTTTTGAACCTGAGACGAACCCTCTCCTAAGCATGGTGTGTGTCCTGCGGGCGGGGCTGCGGGGACCGGTGAGTGAAAGGGGGTTTTCAGTGAAAGCCCGGCTCCCAGACAACCTGGTGTTGCAAAAAAAAAAAACCACCGGGAGCAAAACCCATTGAAATACGGGCGAGGAAGTCCACATAATTCACAATCGCTGTCGCCCGCTTTCATCTCCGGCTGCCTTGCCGTCCTCAATGGAAGACAGACGCGGGAGATTCGACGCAGATGTGGGGGCGCGGGCATGCCCCGTCGTCAGGATGTGATGTTTCGGTGCCGCAGAAAAATGTAATTGTGTTCAGAGCTGGATTCGAAGATTAAAAGGGGGGCTGCCCGCCACATCTAGCCCCTGATTCCCAATTGGAAACAAAGCAAAAGGCGAGGGAGGGGGCGGCAGGGGGCGGCCGGGGGGATGGTTTTGGGGGGGGGGGTCCTAACAGCCTGCTAAAAACGGAAGTGTGTGTTTTTCTTGAGAGTTTTTACACATTTCGGCTGTTTTTATTTGAACAGTTCCCTGCAGCGATGACACTGATTCGGACAAGGGAGGGCCAGAATTTTATCC